>NW_027479367.1:0-56080 GCF_051014685.1 Ptiloglossa arizonensis
GTTATACGTTATACGTTATACGTTATACGTTATACGTTATAGAATATACGTTATAGGTTATACGTTATACGTTATACGTTATAAGTTATACGTTATACGTTATACGTTATACATTATACGTTATACGTTATACGTTATACGTTATACGTTATAGAATATACGTTCTACGTTATACGTTATACGTTATACGTAATAAGTTATACGTTATACGTTATACGTTATACGTTATACGTTATACGTTATACGTTATACGTTATACGTTATACGTTATACGTTATACGTTATACGTTACACGTTATACGTTATACGTTATACATTATACGTTATACGTTATACGTTATACGTTATACGTTATACGTTATACGTTATACGTTATACGTTATACGTTATACGTTATACGTTATACGTTAAACGTTATACGTTATACGTTATACGTTATACGCTATACGTTATACGTTATACGTTATACGTTATACGTTATACGTTATACGTTATACGTCATACGTTATACGTTACGCTTTATACGTTATACGTTATACGTTATACGTTATACGTTATACGTTATACGTTATACGTTATACGTTATACGTTATACGTTATACGTTATACGTTATAGGTTATACGTAATACGTTATACGTTATACGTTATAGGTTATACGTAATACGTTATACGTTATACGTTATATGTAATACGTTATACGTTATACGTTATACGATATACGTTATACGTTATACGTTATACGTTATACGTTATACGTTATACGTTATACGTTATACGTTATACGTTATACGTCATACGTTATACGTTATACGTTATACGTTATACGTTATACGTTATACGTTATACGTTATACGTTATACGTTATACGATATACGTTATACGTTATACGTTATACGTTATACGTTATACGTTATACGTAATACGTTATACGTTACACGTTATACGTTATACGTTATACGTTATACGTTATACGTTATACGTTATACGTTATACGTTATACGTTATACGTTATACGTTACACGTTATACGTTATACGTTATACATTATACGTTATACGTTATACGTTATACGTTATACGTTATACGTTATACGTTATACGTTATACGTTATACGTTATACGTTATGCGTTATACGTTATACGTTATATGTTATAGAATATACGTTATAGGTTATACGTTATACGTTATACGTTATACGTTATACGTTATAAGTTATACGTTATACGTTATACGTTATACATTATACGTTATACGTTATACGTTATACGTTATACGTTATAGAATATACGTTATAGGTTATACGTTATACGTTATACGTTATACGTTATACGTCATACGTTATACGTTACGCTTTATACGTTATACGTTATACGTTATACGTTATACGTTATACGTTATACGTTATACGTTATACGTTATACGTTATACAATATACGTTATACGTCATTCGTTATACGTTAGATGTTACACAATATAGGTTATACGTTATACGTTATACGTTATACGTTATACGTTATACGTTATACGTTATACGTTATACGTTATACGTTATACGTTATACGTTATACGTTATGCGTTATACGTTATACGTTATATGTTATAGAATATACGTTATAGGTTATACGTTATACGTTATACGTTATACGTTATACGTTATAAGTTATACGTTATACGTTATACGTTATACATTATACGTTATACGTTATACGTTATACGTTATACGTTATAGAATATACGTTATAGGTTATACGTTATACGTTATACGTTATAGGTTATACGTTATAAGTTATACGTTATACGTTATACGTTATACGTTATACGTTATACGTTATACGTTATACGTTATACGTTATACGTTATACGTTCTACGTTATACGTTATAAGTTATACGTTATACGTTATACGTTATACGTTATACGTTATACGTAATACGTTATACGTTAGAGGTCGTTCCTTATAGGTGATACGTCATACGTTATACGTTATACGTTATACGTTATACGTTATACGTTATACGTTATACGTTATACGTTATACGTTATACGTTATACGTTATACGTTATACGTTATACGTTATACGTTATACCTTATACGTTATACGTTATACGTTATGCGTCATACGTTATACGTTATATGTTATACGTTATAGGTCATACCTTATTCCTGATACGTCATACGTTATACGTTATACGTTCTACGTTATACGTTATACGTTATACGTTATAGGTCATACCTTATTCGTGATACGTCATACGTTATACGTTATACGTTATACGTTATACGTTATACGTCATACGTTATACGTTAGACGTTACGGGTTATACGTTATACGTTATACGTTATACTTTATACGTTATACGCTATACGTTATACGTTATACGTTATACGTTATACAATATACGTTATACGTCATTCGTTATACGTTAGATGTTACACAATATAGGTTATACGTTATACGTTATACAATATACGTTATACGTCATTCGTTATACGTTAGATGTTACACAATATAGGTTATACGTTATACGTTATACGTTATACGTTATACGTTATACGTTATACGTTATACGTTATACGTTATACGTTATACGTTATACGTTATACGTTATACGTTATACGTTATACGTTATACGTTATACGTTATACGTTATACGTTATACGTTATACGTTATCCGTTATACGTTATACGTTATACGTTATAGAATATACGTTATAGGATATACGTTATACGTTATACGTTATACGTTATAAGTTATACGTTATACGTTATACGTTATACGTTATACATTATACGTTATACGTTATACGTTATACGTTATACGTTATAGAATATACGTTATACGTTATACGTTATACGTCATTCGTTATACGTTAGACGTTACACAATATAGGTTATACGTTATACGTTATACGTTATACGTTATACGTTATACGTTATACGTTATACATTATACGTTATACGTTATACGTTATACGTTATACGTTATAGAATACACGTTATAGGTTATACGTTATACGTTATACGTTATACGTTACACGTTATACGTTGTACGTTATACGTTATACGTTACACGTTATACATTATACGTTATACGTTATACGTTATACGTTATACGTTATAGAATATACGTTATAGGTTATACGTTATACGTTATACGTTATACGTTATAAGTTATACGTTATACGTTATACGTTATACGTTATACGTTATACGTTATACGTTATACGTTATACGTTGTACGTTATACGTTGTACGTTATACGTTATACGTTACACGTTATACCTTATACGTTATACGTTATACGTTATACGTTATACGTTATACGTTATACGTTATAGAATATACGTTATAGGTTATACGTTATACGTTATACGTTATACGTTATAAGTTATACGTTATACGTTATACGTTATACGTTATACGTTATACTATATACGTTATACGTTATACGCTATACGTTATACGTTATACGTTATACGTTATACGTTATACGTAATACGTTATACGTTAGACGTTACACGTTATATGTTATACGTTATACGTTATACGTTATACGTTATACGTTATACGTTATACGTTATACGTTATACGTTATACGTTATACGTTATACGTTATACGTTATACGTTATACGTTATACGTTATACGTTATACGTTATACGTTATACGTTATACGTTATACGTTATACGTTATACGTTATACGTTATACGTTATACGTTATACGTTATACGTTATACGTTATACGTTATACGTTATACGTTATACGTTATACGTTATACGTTATACGTTATACGTTATACGTTATACGTTATACGTTATACGTTATACGTTATACGTTATACGTTATACGTTATACGTTATACGTTATACGTTATACGTTATACGTTATACGTTACACGTTATACGTTACACGTTATACGTTACACGTTATAGGTTATACGTAATACGTTGTACGTTATACGTTATACGTTATACGTTATACGATATACGTTATACGTTATACGTTATACGTTATACGTTATACGTTATACGTTATACGTTATACGTTATACGTTATACGTTATACGTTATACGTCATACGTTATACGTTATACGTTATACGTCATACGTTATACGTTATACGTTATACGTCATACGTTATACGTTATACGTTATACGTTATACGTTATACGTTATACGTTATACGTTATACGTTATACGTTATACGATATACGTTATACGTTATACGTAATACGTTATACGTTATACGTTATACGTTATACGTTATACGTTATACGTTATACGTTATACGTTATACGTTATACGTTATACGTTATACGTTATACGTTATACGTTATACGTTATACGTTATACGTTATACGTTATACGTTATACGTTATACGTTATACGTTATACGTTATACGTTATACGTTATACGTTATATCGTTTATACGTTATACGTAATACGTTATACGTTATACGTCATACGTTATACGTTATACGATATAAGTTATACGTTATACGTTATACGTTATACGTTATACGTTACACGTCATACGCTGTACGTTATACGTCATACGCTATACGTTATACGTTATAGGTCATACCTTATTCGTGATACGTCATACGTTATACGTTATACGTTCTACGTTATACGTTATACGTTATATGTTACACGTTGTACGTTATACGTTACACGTTCTACGTTATACGTTACACGTTATACGTTATACGTTATACGTTATACGTTATACGTTATACGTTATACGTTATACGTTATACGTTATACGTTATACGTTATACGTTATACGTTATACGTTATACGTTATACGTTATACGTTATACGTTATACGTTATACGTTATACGTTATACGTTATACGTTATACGTTATACGTTATACGTTATACGTTATACGTTATACGTTATACGTTATACGTTATACGTTATACGTTATACGTTATACGTTATACGTTATACGTTATACGTTATACGTTATACGTTGTACGTTATACGTTATACGTTATACGTTATACGTTATACGTTACACGTTATACGTTGTACGTTATACGTTATACGTTACACGTTATACATTATACGTTATACGTTATACGTTATACGTTATACGTTATACGTTATAGGTTATACGTTATACGTTATACGTTATACGTTATAAGTTATACGTTATACGTTATACGTTATACGTTATACGTTATACGTTATACGTTATACGTTATAAGTTATACGTTATACGTTATACGTTATACGTTATACGTCATACGTTATACCTTAGACGTTACGGGTTATACGTTATACGTTATACGTTATACGTTATACGTTATACGTTATACGTTATACGTTATACGTTATACAATATACGTTATACGTCATTCGTTATACGTTAGATGTTACACAATATAGGTTATACGTTATACGTTATACGTTATACGTTATACGTTATACGTTATACGTTATACGTTATACGTTATACGTTATACGTTATACGTTATACGTTATACGTTATACGTTATACGTTATACGTTATACGTTATACGTTATACGTTATACGTTATACGTTATACGTTATACGTTATAGAATATACGTTATAGGTTATACGTTATACGTTATACGTTATAAGTTATACGTTATACGTTATACGTTATACATTATACGTTATACGTTATACGTTATACGTTATACGTTATAGAATATACGTTATACGTTATACGTTATACGTCATTCGTTATACGTTAGACGTTACACAATATAGGTTATACGTTATACGTTATACGTTATACGTTATACGTTATACGTTATACGTAATACGTTATACGTTAGACGTTACACGTTATATGTTATACGTTATACGTTATACGTTATACGTTATACGTTATACGTTATACGTTATACGTTATACGTTATACGTTATACGTTATACGTTATACGTTATACGTTATAGGTTATACGTTATACGTTATACGTTATACATTATACGTTATACGTTATACGTTATACGTTATACGTTATAGAATATACGTTCTACGTTATACGTTTTACGTTATACGTTACACGTTATACGTTATACGTTATACGTTATACGTTCTACGTTCTACGTTATACGCTATACGTTATACGTTATACGATATACGTTATACGTTATACGTAATACGTTATACGTTATACGTTATACGATATACGTTATACGTTATACGTTGTACGATATACGTTATACGTTATACGTAATACGTTATACGTTATACGTTATACGTTATACGTTATACGTTATACGTTATACGTTATACGTTATACGTTATATCGTTTATACGTTATACGTAATACGTTATACGTTATACGTCATACGTTATACGTTATACGATATAAGTTATACGTTATACGTTATACGTTATACGTTATACGTTACACGTCATACGCTGTACGTTATACGTCATACGCTATACGTTATACGTTATAGGTCATACCTTATTCGTGATACGTCATACGTTATACGTTATACGTTCTACGTTATACGTTATACGTTATATGTTACACGTTGTACGTTATACGTTACACGTTCTACGTTATACGTTACACGTTATACGTTATACGTTATACGTTATACGTTATACGTTATACGTTATACGTTATACGTTATACGTTATACGTTATACGTTATACGTTATACGTTATACGCTATACGTTATACGTTATACGTTATACGTTATACGTTATACGTTATACGTTATACGTTATACGTTATACGTTATACGTTATACGTTATACGTTATACGTTATACGTTATACGTTATACGTTATACGTTATACGTTATACGTTATACGTTATACGTTATACGTTATACGTTATACGTTATACGTTATACGTTATACGTTATACGTTATACGTTATACGTTATACGTTATACGTTACACGTTATACGTTGTACGTTATACGTTATACGTTACACGTTATACGTTATACGTTATACGTTATACGTTATACGTTATACGTTATACGTTATAGGTTATACGTTATACGTTATACGTTATACGTTATAAGTTATACGTTATACGTTATACGTTATACGTTATACGTTATACGTTATACGTTATACGTTATAAGTTATACGTTATACGTTATACGTTATACGTTATACGTCATACGTTATACCTTAGACGTTACGGGTTATACGTTATACGTTATACGTTATACGTTATACGTTATACGTTATACGTTATACGTTATACGTTATACAATATACGTTATACGTCATTCGTTATACGTTAGATGTTACACAATATAGGTTATACGTTATACGTTATACGTTATACGTTATACGTTATACGTTATACGTTATACGTTATACGTTATACGTTATACGTTATACGTTATACGTTATACGTTATACGTTATACGTTATAGAATATACGTTATAGGTTATACGTTATACGTTATACGTTATAAGTTATACGTTATACGTTATACGTTATACATTATACGTTATACGTTATACGTTATACGTTATACGTTATACGTTATAGAATATACGTTATACGTTATACGTTATACGTCATTCGTTATACGTTAGACGTTACACAATATAGGTTATACGTTATACGTTATACGTTATACGTTATACGTTATACGTTATACGTTATACGTTATACGTTATACGTTATACGTTATACGTTATACGTTATAGAATATACGTTATAGGTTATACGTTATACGTTATACGTTATAAGTTATACGTTATACGTTATACGTTATACATTATACGTTATACGTTATACGTTATACGTTATACGTTATAGAATATACGTTCTACGTTATACGTTATACGTTATACGTTACACGTTATACGTTATACGTTATACGTTATACGTTCTACGTTCTACGTTATACGCTATACGTTATACGTTATACGATATACGTTATACGTTATACGTAATACGTTATACGTTATACGTTATACGATATACGTTATACGTTATACGTTATACGATATACGTTATACGTTATACGTAATACGTTATACGTTATACGTTATACGTTATACGTTATACGTTATACGTTATACGTTATACGTTATACGTTATACGTTATACGTTATACGTAATACGTTATACGTTAGACGTTACACGTTATATGTTATACGTTATACGTTATACGTTATACGTTATACGTTATACGTTATACGTTATACGTTATACGTTATACGTTATACGTTATACGTTATACGTTATACGTTATACGTTATAGGTCATACCTTATTCGTGATACGTCATACGTTATACGTTATACGTTCTACGTTATACGTTATACGTTATACGTTACACGTTATACGTTATACGTTATACGTTCTACGTTCTACGTTCTACGTTCTACGTTCTACGTTCTACGTTCTACGTTATACGTTATACGTTATACGTTATACGTTATACGTTACACGTTATACGTTATACGTTATACGTTATACGTTATACGTTATACGTTATACGTTATACGTTATACGTTACACGTTATACATTATACGTTATACGTTATACGTTATACGTTATACGTTATACGGTATACGTTATACGTTATACGTTATACGTTATACGTAATACGTTATACGTTATACGTTATACCTTATACGTTATACGTTATACGTTATGCGTCATACGTTATACGTTATACGTTATACGTTATACGTTATACGTTATACGTTATACGTTATACGCTATACGTTATACGTCATTCGTTATACGTTAGACGTTACACAATATAGGTTATACGTTATACGTTATACGTTATACGTTTTACGTTATACGTTATACGTTATACGTTATACAATATACGTTATACGTCATTCGTTATACGTTAGATGTTACACAATATAGGTTATACGTTATACGTTATACGTCATTCGTTATACGTTTGACGTTACACAATATAGGTTATACGTTATACGTTATACGTTATACGTTTTACGTTATACGTTATACGTTATACGTTATACAATATACGTTATACGTCATTCGTTATACGTTAGATGTTACACAATATAGGTTATACGTTATACGTTATACGTTATACGTTATACGTTATACGTTATACGTTATACGTTATACGTTATACGTTATACGTTATACGTTATACGTTATACGTTATACGTTATACGTTATACGTTATACGTTATACGTTATACGTTATAGAATATACGTTATACGTTATAGAATATACGTTATAGGTTATACGTTATACGTTATACGTTATACGTTATACGTTATACGTCATAGGTTATACGTTATACGTCATACGTTACACGTTATACGTTACACGTTATACGTTATACGTTATACGTTATACGTTATACGTTATACATTATACGTTATACGTTATACGTTATACGTTATACGTTATACGTTATACGTTATACGTTATACGTTATACGTTGTACGATATACGTTATACGTTATACGTTATACATTATACGTTATACGTTATACGTTATACGTTATACGTTATAGAATATACGTTATAGGTTATACGTTATACGTTATACGTTATACGTTATACGTTATAAGTTATACGTTATACGATATAGGTTATACGTTATACGTTATACGTTATACTATATACGATATACGTTATACGCTATACGTTATACGTTATACGTTATACGTTATACGTCATACGTAATACGTTATACGTTATACGTTATACGTTATACGTTATACGTTATAAGTTATACGTTATACGATATACGTTATACGTTATACGTTATACTGTATACGTTATACGTTATACGCTATACGTTATACGTTATACGTTATACGTTATACGTTATACGTAATACGTTATGCGTCATACGTTATACGTTAGACGTTACACGTTATATGTTATACGTTATACGTTATACGTTATACGTTATACGTTATACGTTATACGTTATACGTTATACGTTATACGTTATACGTTATACGTTATACGTTATACGTTATACGTTATACGTTATACGTTATACGTTATACGTTATACGTTATACGTTATACGTTATACGTTATACGTTATACGTTATACGTTATACGTTATACGTTATACGTTATACGTTATACGTTGTACGTTATACGTTATACGTTATACATTATACGTTATACGTTATACGTTATACGTTATACGTTATACGTTATACGTTATAGAATATACGTTACAGGTTATACGTTATACGTTATACGTTATACGTTATAAGTTATACGTTATACGTTATACGTTATACGTTATACGTTATACGTTATACGTTATACGTTATACGTTATACGTTATACGTTATACGTCATACGTTATACGTTATACGTTATACGTTATACGTTATACGTCATTCGTTATACGTTAGACGTTACACAATATAGGTTATACGTTATACGTTATACGTTATACGTTTTACGTTATACGTTATACGTTATACGTTATACGTTATACGTTATACGTTATACGTTAAACGTTATACGTTATACGTTATACGTTATACGCTATACGTTATACGTTATACGTTATACGTTATACGTTATACGTTATACGTTCTACGTTATACGTTATACGTTATACGTTATACGTTATGCGTTATACGTTATGCGTTATACGTTATACGTTATACGTTATACGTTATACGTTATACGTTATACGTTATACGTTATACGTTATACGTTATACGTTATACGTTATACGTTGTACGTTATACGTTATACGTTACACGTTATACATTATACGTTATACGTTATACGTTATACGTTATACGTTATACGGTATACGTTATACGTTATACGTTATACGTTATACGTTATACGTTATACGTTATACCTTATACGTTATACGTTATACGTTATGCGTCATACGTTATACGTTATACGTTATACGTTATACGTTATACGTTATACGTTATACGTTATACGTTATACGTTATACGTCATTCGTTATACGTTAGACGTTACACAATATAGGTTATACGTTATACGTTATACGTTATACGTTTTACGTTATACGTTATACGTTATACGTTATACGTTATACGTTATACGTTATACGTTATACGTTATACGTTATACGTTATACGTTATACGTTATACGTTATACGCTATACGTTATACGTTATACGCTATATCGTTTATACTTTATACGTTATACGTTATACGTCATACGTTATACGTTATACGTTAGACGTTATAAGTTATACGTTATACGTTATACGTCGTACGTTATACGTTATACGTTATACGTTACACGTTATACGTTATACGTTATACGTTACACGTTATACGTTATACGTTATACGTTATACGTTATACGTTATACGTTATACGTTATACGTTATACGTTATACGTTATACGTTATACGTTATACGTTATACGCTATACGTTATACGTTATTCGTTATACGTTATAGGTCATACCTTATTCGTGATACGTCATACGTTATACGTTATACGTTCTACGTTATACGTTATACGTTATACGTTACACGTTATACGTTATGCGTTATACGTTATACGTTCTACGTTCTACGTTATACGTTATACGTTATACGTTATACGTTATACGTTATACGTTATACGTTACACGTTATACGTTATACGTTATACGTTACACGTTATACGTTATACGTTATACGTTATACGTTATACGTTATACGTTATACGTTATACGTTATACGTTATACGTTATACGTTATACGTTATACGTTATACGCTATACGTTATACGTTATACGTTATACGTTATACGTTATACGTTATACGTTATACATTATACGTTATACGTTATACGTTATACGTTATACGTTATAGAATATACGTTATAGGTTATACGTTATACGTTATACGTTATACGTAATACGTTATACGTTATACGTTATACGATATACGTTATACGTTATACGTTATACGTTATACGTTATACGTTATACGTTATACGTTATACGTTATACGTTATACGTCATACGTTATACGTTATACGTTATACGTTATACGTTATACGTTATACGTTATACGTTATACGTTATACGTTATACGATATACGTTATACGTTATACGTTATACGTTATACGTTATACGTTATACGTAATACGTTATACGTTATACGTTATACGTTATACGTTATACGTTATACGTTATACGTTATACGTTATACGTTATACGTTATACGTTATACGTTATACGTTATACGTTATACGTTATACGTTATACGTTATACGTTATACGTTATACGTTATACGTTATACGTTATAGAATATACGTTATAGGATATACGTTATACGTTATACGTTATACGTTATACGTTATAAGTTATACGTTATACGTTATACGTTATACATTATACGTTATACGTTATACGTTATACGTTATACGTTATAGAATATACGTTATACGTTATACGTTATACGTCATTCGTTATACGTTAGACGTTACATAATATAGGTTATACGTTATACGTTATACGTTATACGTTATACGTTATACGTTATACGTTATACATTATACGTTATACGTTATACGTTATACGTTATACGTTATACGTTATACGTTATAGGTCATACCTTATTCGTGATACGTCATACGTTATACGTTATACGTTCTACGTTATACGTTATACGTTATACGTTACACGTTATACGTTATACGTTATACGTTCTACGTTCTACGTTCTACGTTATACGTTATACGTTATACGTTATACGTTATACGTTATACGTTATACGTTATACGTTATACGTTATACGTTATACGTTATACGTTGTACGTTATACGTTATACGTTATACGTTATACGTTATACGTTATAAGTTATACGTTATACGTTATACGTTATACGTTATACGTTATACGTTATACGTTATACGTTATAAGTTATACGTTATACGTTATACGTTATACGTTATACGTCATACGTTATACGTTATACGTTATTCGTTATACGTTATACGTTATACGTTATACGTTATACGTTATACGTTATACGTTATACGTTATACGTTATACGTTATACGTTATACAATATACGTTATACGTCATTCGTTATACGTTAGATGTTACACAATATAGGTTATACGTTATACGTTATAAGTTATACGTTATACGTTATACGTTATACGTTATACGTTATACGTTATACGTTATACGTTATACGTTATAAGTTATACGTTATACGTTATACGTTATACGTTATACGTCATACGTTATACGTTATACGTTATTCGTTATACGTTATACGTTATACGTTATACGTTATACGTTATACGTTATACGTTATACGTTATACGTTATACTTTATACGTTATACGTTATACAATATACGTTATACGTCATTCGTTATACGTTAGATGTTACACAATATAGGTTATACGTTATACGTTATACGTTATACGTTATACGTTATACGTTATACGTTATACGTTATACGTTATACGTTATACGTTATACGTTATACGTTATACGTTATACGTTATACGTTATACGTTATACGTTATACGTTATAGAATATACGTTATAGGTTATACGTTATACGTTATACGTTATAAGTTATACGTTATACGTTATACGTTATACATTATACGTTATACGTTATACGTTATACGTTATACGTTATAGAATATACGTTATACGTTATACGTTATACGTCATTCGTTATACGTTAGACGTTACACAATATAGGTTATACGTTATACGTTATACGTTATACGTTATACGTTATACGTTATACGTTATACGTTATACGTTATACGTTATACGTTATACGTTATACGTTATACGTTATACGTTATACGTTATAGAATATACGTTATAGGTTATTAGTTATACGTTATACGTTATAAGTTATACGTTATACGTTATACGTTATACATTATACGTTATACGTTATACGTTATACGTTATACGTTATACGTTATACGTTATAGAATATACGTTATAGGTTATACGTTATACGTTATACGTTATACGTTATACGTTATAAGTTATACGTTATACGATATAGGTTATACGTTATACGTTATACGTTATACTATATACGTTATACGTTATACGCTATACGTTATACGTTATACGTTATACGTTATACGTTATACGTAATACGTTATACGTTATACGTTATACGTTATACGTTATACGTTATAAGTTATACGTTATACGATATACGTTATACGTTATACGTTATACTGTATACGTTATACGTTATACGCTATACGTTATACGTTATACGTTATACGTTATACGTTATACGTAATACGTTATACGTTATACGTTATACGTTATACGTTATACGTTATACGTTATACGTTATACGTTATACGTTATACGTTATACGTTATACGTTATACGTTATACGTTATACGTTATACGTTATACGTTATACGTTATACGTTATACGTTATACGTTATACGTTATACGTTATACGTTATACGTTATACGTTATACGTTATACGTTATACGTTATACGTTATACGTTATACGTTATACGTTATACGTTATACGTTATACGTTATAGGTCATACCTTATTCGTGATACGTCATACGTTATACGTTATACGTTCTACGTTATACGTTATACGTTATACGTTACACGTTATACGTTATACGTTATACGTTCTACGTTCTACGTTCTACGTTATACGTTATACGTTATACGTTATACGTTATACGTTATACGTTATACGTTATACGTTATACGTTATACGTTATACGTTATACGTTGTACGTTATACGTTATACGTTATACGTTATACGTTATACGTTATAAGTTATACGTTATACGTTATACGTTATACGTTATACGTTATACGTTATACGTTATACGTTATAAGTTATACGTTATACGTTATACGTTATACGTTATACGTCATACGTTATACGTTATACGTTATTCGTTATACGTTATACGTTATACGTTATACGTTATACGTTATACGTTATACGTTATACGTTATACGTTATACGTTATACGTTATACAATATACGTTATACGTCATTCGTTATACGTTAGATGTTACACAATATAGGTTATACGTTATACGTTATAAGTTATACGTTATACGTTATACGTTATACGTTATACGTTATACGTTATACGTTATACGTTATACGTTATAAGTTATACGTTATACGTTATACGTTATACGTTATACGTCATACGTTATACGTTATACGTTATTCGTTATACGTTATACGTTATACGTTATACGTTATACGTTATACGTTATACGTTATACGTTATACGTTATACGTTATACGTTATACAATATACGTTATACGTCATTCGTTATACGTTAGATGTTACACAATATAGGTTATACGTTATACGTTATACGTTATACGTTATACGTTATACGTTATACGTTATACGTTATACGTTATACGTTATACGTTATACGTTATACGTTATACGTTATACGTTATACGTTATACGTTATACGTTATAGAATATACGTTATAGGTTATACGTTATACGTTATACGTTATAAGTTATACGTTATACGTTATACGTTATACATTATACGTTATACGTTATACGTTATACGTTATACGTTATAGAATATACGTTATACGTTATACGTTATACGTCATTCGTTATACGTTAGACGTTACACAATATAGGTTATACGTTATACGTTATACGTTATACGTTATACGTTATACGTTATACGTTATACGTTGTACGTTATACGTTATACGTTATACGTTATACGTTATACGTTATAAGTTATACGTTATACGTTATACGTTATACGTTATACGTTATACGTTATACGTTATACGTTATAAGTTATACGTTATACGTTATACGTTATACGTTATACGTCATACGTTATACGTTATACGTTATTCGTTATACGTTATACGTTATACGTTATACGTTATACGTTATACGTTATACGTTATACGTTATACGTTATACGTTATACGTTATACAATATACGTTATACGTCATTCGTTATACGTTAGATGTTACACAATATAGGTTATACGTTATACGTTATAAGTTATACGTTATACGTTATACGTTATACGTTATACGTTATACGTTATACGTTATACGTTATACGTCATACGTTATACGTTATACGTTATTCGTTATACGTTATACGTTATACGTTATACGTTATACGTTATACGTTATACGTTATACGTTATACGTTATACGTTATACGTTATACAATATACGTTATACGTCATTCGTTATACGTTAGATGTTACACAATATAGGTTATACGTTATACGTTATAAGTTATACGTTATACGTTATACGTTATACGTTATACGTTATACGTTATACGTTATACGTTATACGTTATAAGTTATACGTTATACGTTATACGTTATACGTTATACGTTATACGTTATACGTTATACAATATACGTTATACGTCATTCGTTATACGTTAGATGTTACACAATATAGGTTATACGTTATACGTTATACGTTGTACGTTATACGTTATACGTTATACGTTATACGTTATACGTTATAAGTTATACGTTATACGTTATACGTTATACGTTATACGTTATACGTTATACGTTATACGTTATAAGTTATACGTTATACGTTATACGTTATACGTTATACGTCATACGTTATACGTTATACGTTATTCGTTATACGTTATACGTTATACGTTATACGTTATACGTTATACGTTATACGTTATACGTTATACGTTATACGTTATACGTTATACAATATACGTTATACGTCATTCGTTATACGTTAGATGTTACACAATATAGGTTATACGTTATACGTTATAAGTTATACGTTATACGTTATACGTTATACGTTATACGTTATACGTTATACGTTATACGTTATACGTTATAAGTTATACGTTATACGTTATACGTTATACGTTATACGTCATACGTTATACGTTATACGTTATTCGTTATACGTTATACGTTATACGTTATACGTTATACGTTATACGTTATACGTTATACGTTATACGTTATACGTTATACGTTATACAATATACGTTATACGTCATTCGTTATACGTTAGATGTTACACAATATAGGTTATACGTTATACGTTATACGTTATACGTTATACGTTATACGTTATACGTTATACGTTATACGTTATACGTTATACGTTATACGTTATACGTTATACGTTATACGTTATACGTTATACGTTATACGTTATAGAATATACGTTATAGGTTATACGTTATACGTTATACGTTATAAGTTATACGTTATACGTTATACGTTATACATTATACGTTATACGTTATACGTTATACGTTATACGTTATAGAATATACGTTATACGTTATACGTTATACGTCATTCGTTATACGTTAGACGTTACACAATATAGGTTATACGTTATACGTTATACGTTATACGTTATACGTTATACGTTATACGTTATACGTTGTACGTTATACGTTATACGTTATACGTTATACGTTATACGTTATAAGTTATACGTTATACGTTATACGTTATACGTTATACGTTATACGTTATACGTTATACGTTATAAGTTATACGTTATACGTTATACGTTATACGTTATACGTCATACGTTATACGTTATACGTTATTCGTTATACGTTATACGTTATACGTTATACGTTATACGTTATACGTTATACGTTATACGTTATACGTTATACGTTATACGTTATACAATATACGTTATACGTCATTCGTTATACGTTAGATGTTACACAATATAGGTTATACGTTATACGTTATAAGTTATACGTTATACGTTATACGTTATACGTTATACGTTATACGTTATACGTTATACGTTATACGTTATAAGTTATACGTTATACGTTATACGTTATACGTTATACGTCATACGTTATACGTTATACGTTATTCGTTATACGTTATACGTTATACGTTATACGTTATACGTTATACGTTATACGTTATACGTTATACGTTATACGTTATACGTTATACAATATACGTTATACGTCATTCGTTATACGTTAGATGTTACACAATATAGGTTATACGTTATACGTTATACGTTATACGTTATACGTTATACGTTATACGTTATACGTTATACGTTATACGTTATACGTTATACGTTATACGTTATACGTTATACGTTATACGTTATACGTTATACGTTATAGAATATACGTTATAGGTTATACGTTATACGTTATACGTTATAAGTTATACGTTATACGTTATACGTTATACATTATACGTTATACGTTATACGTTATACGTTATACGTTATAGAATATACGTTATACGTTATACGTTATACGTCATTCGTTATACGTTAGACGTTACACAATATAGGTTATACGTTATACGTTATACGTTATACGTTATACGTTATACGTTATACGTTATACGTTATACGTTATACGTTATACGTTATACGTTATACGTTATACGTTATACGTTATAGAATATACGTTATAGGTTATTAGTTATACGTTATACGTTATAAGTTATACGTTATACGTTATACGTTATACATTATACGTTATACGTTATACGTTATACGTTATACGTTATAGAATATACGTTCTACGTTATACGTTATACGTTATACGTTACACGTTATACGTTATACGTTATACGTTATACGTTCTACGTTCTACGTTATACGCTATACGTTATACGTTATACGTTATACGTTATACGTTATACGTTATACGTTATACGTTATACGTTATACGTTATACGTTATACGTTATACGTTATACGTTATACGTTATACGTTATACGTTATACGTTATACGTTATACGTTATACGTTATACGTTATACGTTATACGTTATACGTTATACGTTATACGTTATACGTTATACGTTATACGTTATACGTTATACGTTATACGTTATACGTTATACGTTATACGTTATACGTTATACGTTATACGTTATACGTAATACGTTATACGTTAGAGGTCGTTCCTTATAGGTGATACGTCATACGTTATACGTTATACGTTATACGTTATACGTTATACGTTATACGTTATACGTTATACGTTATACGTTATACGTTCTACGTTTTACGTTATACGTTATATGTTACACGTTATACGTTATACGTTACACGTTCTACGTTATACGTTACACGTTATACGTTATACGTTATACGTTATACGTTATACGTTATACGTTATACGTTATACGTTATTCGTTATACGTTATACGTTATACGTTATACGTTATACGTTATACGTTATACGTTATACGTTATACGTTATACGTTATACGTTATACGTTATACGTTATACGTTATACGTTATACGTTATACGTTATACGTTATACGTTATACGTTATACGTTATACGTTATACGTTGTACGTTATACGTTATACGTTACACGTTATACATTATACGTTATACGTTATACGTTATACGTTATACGTTATACGTTATAGAATATACGTTATAGGTTATACGTTATACGTTATACGTTATACGTCATACGCTATACGTTATACGTCATACGTTATACGCTATACGTTATACGTTATAGGTCATACCTTATTCGTGATACGTCATACGTTATACGTTATACGTTATACGTTATACGTTATACGTTATACGTTATACGTTATACGTTATACGTTATACGTCATACGTAATACGTTATACGTTAGAGGTCGTTCCTTATACGTGATACGTCATACGTTATACGTTATACGTTATACAATATACGTTATACGTTATACGTTATAAGTTATACGTTATACGTTATACGTTATACATTATACGTTATAGGTTATTCGTTATACGTTATACGTTATACGTTATACGTTATACGTTATACGTTATACGTTATACGTTGTACGTTATACGCTATACGTTATACGTTATACGTTATACGTTATACGTTATACGTTATACGTTATACGTTATACGTTATACGTTATACGTCATACGTTATACGTTAGAAGTTACGGGTTATACGTTATACGTTATACGTTATACGTTATACGTTATACGTTATACGTTATACGTTATACAATATACGTTATACGTCATTCGTTATACGTTAGATGTTTCACAATATAGGTTATACGTTATACGTGATACGTCATACGTTATACGTTATACGTTATACAATATACGTTATACGTTATACGTTATAAGTTATACGTTATACGTTATACGTTATACATTATACGTTATAGGTTATTCGTTATACGTTATACGTTATACGTTATACGTTATACGTAATACGTTATACAATATACGTTATACGTTGTACGTTATACGTTATACGTTATACGTTTTACGTTATACGTTATACGTTATACGTTATATCGTTTATACGTTATACGTAATACGTTATACGTTATACGTCATACGTTATACGTTATACGTTATAAGTTATACGTTATACGTTATACGTTATACGTTATACGTTATACGATATACGTTATACGTTATAAGTTATACGATATACGTTATACGTTATACGTAATACGTTATACGTTATACGTTATACGATATACGTTATACGTTATACGTTATACGATATACGTTATACGTTATACGTAATACGTTATACGTTATACGTTATACGTTATACGTTATACGTTATACGTTATACGTTATACGTTATACGTTATACGTTATACGTTATACGTAATACGTTATACGTTAGACGTTACACGTTATATGTTATACGTTATACGTTATACGTTATACGTTATACGTTATACGTTATACGTTATACGTTATACGTTATACGTTATACGTTATACGTTATACGTTATACGTTATACGTTATACGTTATACGTTATACGTTATACGTTATAGGTCATACCTTATTCGTGATACGTCATACGTTATACGTTATACGTTCTACGTTATACGTTATACGTTATACGTTACACGTTATACGTTATACGTTATACGTTCTACGTTCTACGTTCTACGTTCTACGTTCTACGTTATACGTTATACGTTATACGTTATACGTTATACGTTACACGTTATACGTTATACGTTATACGTTATACGTTATACGTTATACGTTATACGTTATACGTTATACGTTATACGTTATACGTTATACGTTATACGTTATACGTTATACATTATACGTTATACGTTATACGTTATACGTTATACGTTATACGTTATACGTTATACGTTATAAGTTATACGTTATACGTTATACATTATACGTTATACGTTATACGTTATACGTTATACGTTATAGAATATACGTTATATGTTATACGTTATACGTCATTCGTTATACGTTAGACGTTACACAATATAGGTTATACGTTATACGTTATACGTTATACGTTATACGTTATACGTTATACGTTATACGTTATACGTTATACGTTATACGTTATACGTTATACGTTATAGAATATACGTTATAGGTTATACGTTATACGTTATACGTTATAAGTTATACGTTATACGTTATACGTTATACATTATACGTTATACGTTATACGTTATACGTTATACGTTATACGTTATAGAATATACGTTCTACGTTATACGTTATACGTTATACGTTACACGTTATACGTTATACGTTATACGTTATACGTTCTACGTTCTACGTTATACGCTATACGTTATACGTTATACGTTATACGTTATACGTTATACGTTATACGTTATACGTTATACGTTATACGTTATACGTTATACGTTATACGTTATACGTTATACGTTATACGTTATACGTTATACGTTATACGTTATACGTTATACGTTATACGTTATACGTTATACGTTATACGTTATACGTTATACGTTATACGTTATACGTTATACGTTATACGTTATACGTTATACGTTATACGTTATACGTTATACGTTATACGTTATACGTTATACGTTATACGTTATACGTTATACGTTATACGTTATACGTTATACGTTATACGTTATACGTTATACGTTATACGTTATACGTTATACGTTATACGTAATACGTTATACGTTAGAGGTCGTTCCTTATAGGTGATACGTCATACGTTATACGTTATACGTTATACGTTATACGTTATACGTTATACGTTATACGTTATACGTTATACGTTCTACGTTATACGTTATACGTTATATGTTACACGTTATACGTTATACGTTACACGTTCTACGTTATACGTTACACGTTATACGTTATACGTTATACGTTATACGTTATACGTTATACGTTATACGTTATACGTTATTCGTTATACGTTATACGTTATACGTTATACGTTATACGTTATACGTTATACGTTATACGTTATACGTTATAGGTTATACGATATACGTTATACGTTATACGTTATACGTTATATATACGTTATACGTTATACGTTATACGTTATACGTTGTACGTTATACCGTTATACGTTACACGTTATACATTATACGTTATACGTTATACGTTATACGTTATACGTTATACGTTATAGAATATACGTTATAGGTTATACGTTATACGTTATACGTTATACGTCATACGCTATACGTTATACGCCATACGTTATACGCTATACGTTATACGTTATAGGTCATACCTTATTCGTGATACGTCATACGTTATACGTATACGTTATACGTTATACGTTATACGATATACGTTATACGTTATACGTTATACGTTATACGTCATACGTAATACGTTATACGTTAGAGGTCGTTCCTTATACGTGATACGTCATACGTTATACGTATACGTTATACAATATACGTTATACGTTATACGTTATAAGTTATACGTTATACGTTATACGTTATACATTATACGTTATAGGTTATTCGGTATACGTTATACGTTATACGTTATACGTTATACGTTATACGTTATACGTTATACGTTATACGTTATACGCTATACGTTATACGTTATACGTTATACGTTATACGTTATACGTTATACGTTATACGTTATACGTTATACGTCATACGTTATACGTTAGAAGTTACGGGTTATACGTTATACGTTATACGTTATACGTTATACGTTATACGTTATACGTTATACGTTATACGTTATACGTTATACAATATACTATATACGTTATACGTTATACGTAATACGTTATACGTTATACGTTATACGATATACGTTATACGTTATACGTTATACGATATACGTTATACGTTATACGTAATACGTTATACGTTATACGTTATACGTTATACGTTATACGTTATACGTTATACGTTATACGTTATACGTTATACGTTATACGTTATACGTAATACGTTATACGTTAGACGTTACACGTTATATGTTATACGTTATACGTTATACGTTATACGTTATACGTTATACGTTATACGTTATACGTTATACGTTATACGTTATACGTTATACGTTATGCGTTATACGTTATACGTCATACGTTATACGTTATACGTTATAAGTTATACGTTATACGTTATACGTTATACGTTATACGTTATACGTTATACGTTATACGTTATACGTTATACGTTGTACGTCATACGTTATACGTTATACGTTATACGTTATACGTTATACGTTATACGTTATACGTTATACGTTATACGTTATACGTTATACGTTATACGTTATACGTTATACGTTATACGTTATACGTTGTACGTTATACGTTATACGTTATACGTTATACATTATACGTTATACGTTATACGTTATACGTTATACGTTATACGTTATACGTTATACGTTATAGAATATACGTTATAGGTTATACGTTATACGTTATACGTTATACGTTATAAGTTATACGTTGTACGTTATACGTTATACGTTATACGTTATACGTTATACGTTATACGTTATACG
Organism: Ptiloglossa arizonensis; assembly: GCF_051014685.1. NCBI lineage: Eukaryota > Metazoa > Arthropoda > Insecta > Hymenoptera > Colletidae > Ptiloglossa > Ptiloglossa arizonensis. The sequence continues at coordinate 23,764 of NW_027479367.1, forward strand.
TTATACGTTATACGTTATACGTTATACGTTATACGTTATACGTTATACGTTATACGTTATACGTTATACGTTATACGTTATACGTTATACGTTATACGTTATACGTCATTCGTTATACGTTAGACGTTACACAATATAGGTTATACGTTATACGTTATACGTTATACGTTTTACGTTATACGTTATACGTTATACGTTATACGTTATACGTTATACGTTATACGTTAAACGTTATACGTTATACGTTATACGTTATACGCTATACGTTATACGTTATACGTTATACGTTATACGTTATACGTTATACGTTCTACGTTATACGTTATACGTTATACGTTATACGTTATGCGTTATACGTTATGCGTTATACGTTATACGTTATACGTTATACGTTATACGTTATACGTTATACGTTATACGTTATACGTTATACGTTATACGTTATACGTTATACGTTATACGTTGTACGTTATACGTTATACGTTACACGTTATACATTATACGTAATACGTTATACGTTATACGTTATACGTTATACGGTATACGTTATACGTTATACGTTATACGTTATACGTTATACGTTATACGTTATACCTTATACGTTATACGTTATACGTTATGCGTCATACGTTATACGTTATACGTTATACGTTATACGTTATACGTTATACGTTATACGTTATACGTTATACGTTATACGTCATTCGTTATACGTTAGACGTTACACAATATAGGTTATACGTTATACGTTATACGTTATACGTTTTACGTTATACGTTATACGTTATACGTTATACGTTATACGTTATACGTTATACGTTATACGTTATACGTTATACGTTATACGTTATACGTTATACGTTATACGTTATACGTTATACGCTATACGTTATACGTTATACGCTATATCGTTTATACGTTATACGTTATACGTTATACGTCATACGTTATACGTTATACATTAGACGTTATAAGTTATACGTTATACGTTATACGTCGTACGTTATACGTTATGCGTCATACGTTATACGTTATACGTTATAGGACATACCTTATTCGTGATACGTCATACGTTATACGTTATACGTTCTACGTTATACGTTATACGTTATACGTTACACGTTATACGTTATACGTTATACGTTATACGTTATACGTTCTACGTTCTACGTTATACGTTATACGTTATACGTTATACGTTATACGTTATACGTTACACGTTATACGTTATACGTTATACGTTACACGTTATACGTTATACGTTATACGTTATACGTTATACGTTATACGTTATACGTTATACGTTATACGTTATACGTTATACGTTATACGTTATACGTTATACGCTATACGTTATACGTTATACGTTATACGTTATACGTTATACGTTATACGTTATACGTTATACGTTATACGTTATACGTTATACGTTATACGTTATACGTTATAGGTTATACGTAATACGTTATACGTTATACGTTATACGTTATACGTTATACGTTATACGTTATACGTTATACGTTATGCGTTATACGTTATACGTTATACGTTATACGTTATACGTTATACGTTATACGTTATACGTTATACGTTATACGTTATACGTTATACGTTATACGTTATACGTTATACGTTATACGTTATACGTTATACGTTATACGTTATACGTTATACGTTATACGTTATACGTTATACGTTATACGTTATACGTTATACGTTATACGTTATACGTTATACGTTATACGTTATACGTTATACGTTATACGTTATACGTTATACGTTATACGTTATACGTTATACGTTATACGTTATACGTTATACGTTATACGTTATACGTTATACGTTATACGTTATACGTTATACGTTATACGTTATACGTTATACGTTATACGTTATACGTTATACGTTATACGTTATACGTTATACGTTATACGTTATACGTTATACGTTATACGTTATACGTTATACGTTATACGTTATACGTTATACGTTATACGTTATACGTTATACGTTATACGTTATACGTTATACGTTATACGTTATACGTTACACGTTATACGTTATACGTTATAGGTTATACGTAATACGTTGTACGTTATACGTTATACGTTATACGTTATACGATATACGTTATACGTTATACGTTATACGTTATACGTTATACGTTATACGTTATACGTTATACGTTATACGTTATACGTTATACGTTATACGTCATACGTTATACGTTATACGTTATACGTCATACGTTATACGTTATACGTTATACGTTATACGTTATACGTTATACGTTATACGTTATACGTTATACGTTATACGATATACGTTATACGTTATACGTAATACGTTATACGTTATACGTTATACGTTATACGTTATACGTTATACGTTATACGTTATACGTTATACGTTATACGTTATACGTTATACGTTATACGTTATACGTTATACGTTATACGTTATACGTTATACGTTATACGTTATACGTTATACGTTATACGTTATATCGTTTATACGTTATACGTAATACGTTATACGTTATACGTCATACGTTATACGTTATACGATATAAGTTATACGTTATACGTTATACGTTATACGTTATACGTTACACGTCATACGCTGTACGTTATACGTCATACGTTATACGCTATACGTTATACGTTATAGGTCATACCTTATTCGTGATACGTCATACGTTATACGTTATACGTTCTACGTTATACGTTATACGTTATATGTTACACGTTGTACGTTATACGTTACACGTTCTACGTTATACGTTACACGTTATACGTTATACGTTATACGTTATACGTTATACGTTATACGTTATACGTTATACGTTATACGTTATACGTTATACGTTATACGTTATACGTTATAGAATATACGTTATAGGTTATACGTTATACGTTATACGTTATAAGTTATGCGTTATACGTTATACGTTATACATTATACGTTGTACGTTATACGTTATACGTTATACGTTATAGAATATACGTTATAGGTTATACGTTATACGTTATACGTTATACGTTATACGTTATACGTTATACGTTATACGTTATACGTTATACGTTATACGTTATAGAATATACGTTATAGGTTATACGTTATACGTTATACGTTATAAGTTATACGTTATACGTTATACGTTATACATTATACGTTATACGTTATACGTTATACGTTATACGTTATAGAATATACGTTCTACGTTATACGTTATACGTTATACGTTACACGTTATACGTTATACGTTATACGTTATACGTTCTACGTTCTACGTTATACGCTATACGTTATACGTTATACGTTATACGTTATACGTTATACGTTATACGTTATACGTTATACGTTATACGTTATACGTTATACGTTATACGTTATACGTTATACGTTATACGTTATACGTTATACGTTATACGCTATATCGTTTATACGTTATACGTTATACGTTATACGTCATACGTTATACGTTATACATTAGACGTTATAAGTTATACGTTATACGTTATACGTCGTACGTTATACGTTATGCGTCATACGTTATACGTTATACGTTATAGGACATACCTTATTCGTGATACGTCATACGTTATACGTTATACGTTCTACGTTATACGTTATACGTTATACGTTATACGTTATACGTTATACGTTATACGTTATACGTTATACGTTATACGTTATACGTTATACGTTATACGTTATACGTTATACGTTATACGTTATACGTTATACGTTATACGTTATACGTTATACGTTATACGTTATACGTTATACGTTACACGTTATACGTTATACGTTATAGGTTATACGTAATACGTTGTACGTTATACGTTATACGTTATACGTTATACGATATACGTTACACGTTATACGTTATACGTTATAGGTTATACGTAATACGTTGTACGTTATACGTTATACGTTATACGTTATACGATATACGTTATACGTTATACGTTATACGTTATACGTTATACGTTATACGTTATACGTTATACGTTATACGTTATACGTTATACGTTATACGTCATACGTTATACGTTATACGTTATACGTCATACGTTATACGTTATACGTTATACGTTATACGTTATACGTTATACGTTATACGTTATACGTTATACGTTATACGATATACGTTATACGTTATACGTAATACGTTATACGTTATACGTTATACGTTATACGTTATACGTTATACGTTATACGTTATACGTTATACGTTATACGTTATACGTTATACGTTATACGTTATACGTTATACGTTATACGTTATACGTTATACGTTATACGTTATACGTTATACGTTATACGTTATACGTTATATCGTTTATACGTTATACGTAATACGTTATACGTTATACGTCATACGTTATACGTTATACGATATAAGTTATACGTTATACGTTATACGTTATACGTTATACGTTACACGTCATACGCTGTACGTTATACGTCATACGTTATACGCTATACGTTATACGTTATAGGTCATACCTTATTCGTGATACGTCATACGTTATACGTTATACGTTCTACGTTATACGTTATACGTTATATGTTACACGTTGTACGTTATACGTTACACGTTCTACGTTATACGTTACACGTTATACGTTATACGTTATACGTTATACGTTATACGTTATACGTTATACGTTATACGTTATACGTTATACGTTATACGTTATACGTTGTACGTTATACGTTATACGTTATACGTTATACGTTATACGTTATACGTTATACGTTATACGTTATACGTTATACGTTATACGTTATACGTTATACGTTATACGTTATACGTTATACGTTATAGAATATACGTTATAGGTTATACGTTATACGTTATACGTTATAAGTTATACGTTATACGTTATACGTTATACATTATACGTTGTACGTTATACGTTATACGTTATACGTTATAGAATATACGTTATACGTTATACGTTATACGTCATTCGTTATACGTTAGACGTTACACAATATAGGTTATACGTTATACGTTATACGTTATACGTTATACGTTATACGTTATACGTTATACGTTATACGTTATACGTTATACGTTATACGTTATAGAATATACGTTATAGGTTATACGTTATACGTTATACGTTATAAGTTATACGTTATACGTTATACGTTATACATTATACGTTATACGTTATACGTTATACGTTATACGTTATAGAATATACGTTCTACGTTATACGTTATACGTTATACGTTACACGTTATACGTTATACGTTATACGTTATACGTTCTACGTTCTACGTTATACGCTATACGTTATACGTTATACGTTATACGTTATACGTTATACGTTATACGTTATACGTTATACGTTATACGTTATACGTTATACGTTATACGTTATACGTTATACGTTATACGTTATACGTTATACGTTATACGTTATACGTTATACGTTATACGTTATACGTTATACGTTATACGTTATACGTTATACGTTATACGTTATACGTTATACGTTATACGTTATACGTTATACGTTATACGTTATACGTTATACGTTATATGTTATACGTTATAGGTCATACCTTATTCGTGATACGTCATACGTTATACGTTATACGTTATACGTTATACGTTATACGTCATACGTTATAGGTCATACCTTATTCGTGATACGTCATACGTTATACGTTATACGTTATACGTTATACGTTATACGTCATACGTTATAGGTCATACCTTATTCGTGATACGTCATACGTTATACGTTATACGTTATACGTTATACGTTATACGTCATACGTTATACGTTAGACGTTACGGGTTATACGTTATACGTTATACGTTATACTTTATACGTTATACGTTATACGTTATACGTTATACGTTATACGTTATACAATATACGTTATACGTCATTCGTTATACGTTAGACGTTACACAATATAGGTTATACGTTATACGTTATACGTTATACGTTATACGTTATACGTTATACATTATACGTTATACGTTATACGTTATACGTTATACGTTATAGAATATACGTTATAGGTTATACGTTATACGTTATACGTTATACGTTACACGTTATACGTTGTACGTTATACGTTATACGTTACACGTAATACATTATACGTTATACGTTATACGTTATACGTTATACGTTATAGAATATACGTTATAGGTTATACGTTATACGTTATACGTTATACGTTATAAGTTATACGTTATACGTTATACGTTATACGTTATACGTTATACGTTATACGTTATACGTTATACGTTATACGTTATACGTTATACGTTATACGTTATACGTTATACGTTATACGTTATACGTTATACGTTATACGTTATACGTTATACGTTATACGTTATAGGTCATACCTTATTCGTGATACGTCATACGTTATACGTTATACGTTCTACGTTATACGTTATACGTTATACGTTACACGTTATACGTTATACGTTATACGTTCTACGTTCTACGTTCTACGTTATACGTTATACGTTATACGTTATACGTTATACGTTATACGTTATACGTTATACGTTATACGTTATACGTTATACGTTATACGTTATACGTTATACGTTATACGTTATACGTTATACGTTATACGTTATACGTTATACGTTATACGTTATACGTTATACGTTATACGTTATACGTTATACGTTATACGTTATACGTTATACGTTATACGTTATACGTTATACGTTATACGTTATACGTTATACGTTATACGTTATACGTTATACGTTATACGTTATACGTTATACGTTATACGTTATACGTTATACGTTATACGTTATACGTTATACGTTATACGTTATACGTTATACGTTACACGTTATACGTTACACGTTATAGGTTATACGTAATACGTTGTACGTTATACGTTATACGTTATACGTTATACGATATACGTTATACGTTATACGTTATACGTTATACGTTATACGTTGTACGTTATACGTTATACGTTATACGTTATACGTTATACGTTATACGTCATACGTTATACGTTATACGTTATACGTTATACGTTATACGTCATACGTTATACGTTATACGTTATACGTTATACGTTATACGTTATACGTTATACGTTATACGTTATACGTTATACGATATACGTTATACGTTATACGTTATACGTTATACGTTATACGTTATACGTTATACGTTATACGTTATACGTTATACGTTATACGTTATACGTTATACGTTATACGTTATATCGTTTATACGTTATACGTAATACGTTATACGTTATACGTCATACGTTATACGTTATACGATATAAGTTATACGTTATACGTTATACGTTATACGTTATACGTTACACGTCATACGCTGTACGTTATACGTCATACGTTATACGCTATACGTTATACGTTATAGGTCATACCTTATTCGTGATACGTCATACGTTATACGTTATACGTTCTACGTTATACGTTATACGTTATACGTTATACGTTATACGTTATACGTTATACGTTATACGTTATACGTTATACGTTATACGTTATACGTTATACGTTATACGTTATACGTTATACGTTATACGTTATACGTTATACGTTATACGTTATACGTTATACGTTATACGTTATACGTTATACGTTATACGTTATACGTTATACGTTATACGTTATACGTTATACGTTATACGTTATACGTTATACGTTATACGTTATACGTTATACGTTATACGTTATACGTTACACGTTATACGTTGTACGTTATACGTTATACGTTACACGTTATACGTTATACGTTATACGTTATACGTTATACGTTATACGTTATACGTTATAGGTTATACGTTATACGTTATACGTTATACGTTATAAGTTATACGTTATACGTTATACGTTATACGTTATACGTTATACGTTATACGTTATACGTTATACGTTATACGTTCTACGTTATACGTTCTACGTTATACGTTATACGTTCTACGTTATACGTTATACGTTATACGTTATACGTTATACGTTATACGTTATACGTTATACGTTATACGTTATACGTTATACGTTATACGTTATACGTTATACGTTATACGTTATACGTTATACGTTATACGTTATACGTTATACGTTATACGTTATACGTTATACGTTATACGTTATACGTTATACGTTATACGTTATACGTTATACGTTATACGTTATACGTTATACGTTATACGTTATACGTTATACGTTATACGTTATACGTTATACGTTATACGTTATACGTTATACGTTATACGTTATACGTTATACGTTATACGTTATACGTTATACGTTATACGTTATACGTTATACGTTATACGTTATACGTTATACGTTATACGTTATACGTTATACGTTACACGTTATACGTTATACGTTATAGGTTATACGTAATACGTTGTACGTTATACGTTATACGTTATACGTTATACGATATACGTTATACGTTATACGTTATACGTTATACGTTATACGTTATACGTTATACGTTATACGTTATACGTTATACGTTATACGTTATACGTTATACGTTATACGTCATACGTTATACGTTATACGTTATACGTCATACGTTATACGTTATACGTTATACGTCATACGTTATACGTTATACGTTATACGTTATACGTTATACGTTATACGTTATACGTTATACGTTATACGTTATACGATATACGTTATACGTTATACGTAATACGTTATACGTTATACGTTATACGTTATACGTTATACGTTATACGTTATACGTTATACGTTATACGTTATACGTTATACGTTATACGTTATACGTTATACGTTATACGTTATATCGTTTATACGTTATACGTTATACGTAATACGTTATACGTTATACGATATAAGTTATACGTTATACGTTATACGTTATACGTTATACGTTACACGTCATACGCTGTACGTTATACGTCATACGTTATACGCTATACGTTATACGTTATAGGTCATACCTTATTCGTGATACGTCATACGTTATACGTTATACGTTCTACGTTATACGTTATACGTTATATGTTACACGTTGTACGTTATACGTTACACGTTCTACGTTATACGTTACACGTTATACGTTATACGTTATACGTTATACGTTATACGTTATACGTTATACGTTATACGTTATACGTTATACGTTATACGTTATACGTTATACGTTATACGTTATACGTTATACGTTATACGTTATACGTTATACGTTATACGTTATACGTTATACGTTATACGTTATACGTTATACGTTATACGTTATACGTTATACGTTATACGTTATACGTTATACGTTATACGTTATACGTTATACGTTATACGTTATACGTTACACGTTATACGTTGTACGTTATACGTTATACGTTACACGTTATACATTATACGTTATACGTTATACGTTATACGTTATACGTTATACGTTATAGGTTATACGTTATACGTTATACGTTATACGTTATAAGTTATACGTTATACGTTATACGTTATACGTTATACGTTATACGTTATACGTTATACGTTATACGTTATAAGTTATACGTTATACGTTATACGTTATACGTTATACGTCATACGTTATACCTTAGACGTTACGGGTTATACGTTATACGTTATACGTTATTCGTTATACGTTATACGTTATACGTTATACGTTATACAATATACGTTATACGTCATTCGTTATACGTTAGATGTTACACAATATAGGTTATACGTTATACGTTATACGTTATACGTTATTCGTTATACGTTATACGTTATACGTTATACGTTATACGTTATACGTTATACGTTATACGTTATACGTTATACGTTATACGTTATACGTTATACGTTATAGAATATACGTTATAGGTTATACGTTATACGTTATACGTTATAAGTTATACGTTATACGTTATACGTTATACATTATACGTTATACGTTATACGTTATACGTTATACGTTATAGAATATACGTTATACGTTATACGTTATACGTCATTCGTTATACGTTAGACGTTACACAATATAGGTTATACGTTATACGTTATACGTTATACGTTATGCGTTATACGTTATACGTTATACGTTATACGTTATACGTTATACGTTATACGTTATAGAATATACGTTATAGGTTATACGTTATACGTTATACGTTATAAGTTATACGTTATACGTTATACGTTATACATTATACGTTATACGTTATACGTTATACGTTATACGTTATAGAATATACGTTCTACGTTATACGTTATACGTTATACGTTACACGTTATACGTTATACGTTATACGTTATACGTTCTACGTTCTACGTTATACGCTATACGTTATACGTTATACGTTATACGTTATACGTTATACGTTATACGTTATACGTTATACGTTATACGTTATACGTTATACGTTATACGTTATACGTTATACGTTATACGTTATACGTTATACGTTATACGTTATACGTTATACGTTATACGTTATACGTTATACGTTATACGTTATACGTTATACGTTATACGTTATACGTTATACGTTATACGTTATACGTTATACGTTATACGTTATACGTTATACGTTATACGTAATACGTTATACGTTAGAGGTCGTTCCTTATAGGTGATACGTCATACGTTATACGTTATACGTTATACGTTAGAGGTCGTTCCTTATAGGTGATACGTCATACGTTATACGTTATACGTTATACGTTATACGTTATACGTTATACGTTATACGTTATACGTTATACGTTCTACGTTTTACGTTATACGTTATATGTTACACGTTATACGTTATACGTTACACGTTCTACGTTATACGTTACACGTTATACGTTATACGTTATACGTTATACGTTATACGTTATACGTTATACGTTATACGTTATTCGTTATACGTTATACGTTATACGTTATACGTTATACGTTATACGTTATACGTTATACGTTATACGTTATACGTTATACGTTATACGTTATACGTTATACGTTATACGTTATACGTTATACGTTATACGTTATACGTTATACGTTATACGTTATACGTTATACGTTATACGTTATACGTTGTACGTTATACGTTATACGTTACACGTTATACATTATACGTTATACGTTATACGTTATACGTTATACGTTATAGAATATACGTTATAGGTTATACGTTATACGTTATACGTTATACGTCATACGCTATACGTTATACGTCATACGTTATACGCTATACGTTATACGTTATAGGTCATACCTTATTCGTGATACGTCATACGTTATACGTTATACGTTATACGTTATACGTTATACGTTATACGTTATACGTTATACGTTATACGTCATACGTAAGACGTTATACGTTAGAGGTCGTTCCTTATACGTGATACGTCATACGTTATACGTTATACGTTATACAATATACGTTATACGTTATACGTTATAAGTTATACGTTATACGTTATACGTTATACATTATACGTTATAGGTTATTCGTTATACGTTATACGTTATACGTTATACGTTATACGTTATACGTTATACGTTATACGTTATACGTTATACGCTATACGTTATACGTTATACGTTATACGTTATACTTTATACGTTATACGTTATACGTTATACGTTATACGTTATACGTTATACGTTATACGTTATACGTTATACGTTATACAACATACGTTATACGTCATTCGTTATACGTTAGATGTTTCACAATATAGGTTATACGTTATACGTGATACGTCATACGTTATACGTTATACGTTATACAATATACGTTATACGTTATACGTTATAAGTTATACGTTATACGTTATACGTTATACATTATACGTTATAGGTTATTCGCTATACGTTATACGTTATACGTTATACGTTATACGTAATACGTTATACGATATACGTTATACGTTGTACGTTATACGTTATACGTTATACGTTTTACGTTATACGTTATACGTTATACGTTATATCGTTTATACGTTATACGTAATACGTTATACGTTATACGTCATACGTTATACGTTATACGTTATAAGTTATACGTTATACGTTATACGTTATACGTTATACGTTATACGATATACGTTATACGTTATACGTTATACGATATACGTTATACGTTATACGTAATACGTTATACGTTATACGTTATACGATATACGTTATACGTTATACGTTATACGATATACGTTATACGTTATACGTAATACGTTATGCGTTATACGTTATACGTTATACGTTATACGTTATACGTTATACGTTATACGTTATACGTTATACGTTATACGTTATACGTAATACGTTATACGTTAGACGTTACACGTTATATGTTATACGTTATACGTTATACGTTATACGTTATACGTTATACGTTATACGTTCTACGTTCTACGTTATACGCTATACGCTATACGTTATACGTTATACGTTATACGTTATACGTTTTACGTTATACGTTATACGTTATACGTTATACGTTATACGTTATACGTTATACGTTATACGTTATACGTTATACGTTATACGTTATACGTTATACGTTATACGTTATACGTTATACGTTATACGTTATACGTTATACGTTATACGTTATACGTTATACGTTATACGTTATACGTTATACGTTATACGTTATACGTTATACGTTATACGTTATACGTTATACGTTATACGTTATACGTTATACGTTATACGTTATACGTTATACGTTATACGTAATACGTTATACGTTAGAGGTCGTTCCTTATAGGTGATACGTCATACGTTATACGTTATACGTTATACGTTATACGTTATACGTTATACGTTATACGTTATACGTTATACGTTCTACGTTATACGTTATACGTTATATGTTACACGTTATACGTTATACGTTACACGTTCTACGTTATACGTTACACGTTATACGTTATACGTTACACGTTATACGTTATACGTTATACGTTATACGTTATACGTTATTCGTTATACGTTATACGTTATACGTTATACGTTATACGTTATACGTTATACGTTATACGTTATACGTTATACGTTATACGTTATACGTTATACGTTATACGTTATACGTTATACATTATACGTTATACGTTATACGTTATACGTTATACGTTATACGTTATACGTTATACGTTATACGTTATACGTTATACGTTGTACGTTTTACGTTATACGTTACACGTTATACATTATACGTTATACGTTATACGTTATACGTTATACGTTATACGTTATAGAATATACGTTATAGGTTATACGTTATACGTTATACGTTATACGTCATACGCTATACGTTATACGTCATACGTTATACGCTATACGTTATACGTTATAGGTCATACCTTATTCGTGATACGTCATACGTTATACGTTATACGTTATACGTTATACGTTATACGTTATACGTTATACGTTATACGTTATACGTTATACGTCATACGTAATACGTTATACGTTAGAGGTCGTTCCTTATACGTGATACGTCATACGTTATACGTTATACGTTATACAATATACGTTATACGTTATACGTTATAAGTTATACGTTATACGTTATACGTTATACATTATACGTTATAGGTTATTCGTTATACGTTATACGTTATACGTTATACGTTATACGTTATACGTTATACGTTATACGTTATACGTTATACGCTATACGTTATACGTTATACGTTATACGTTATACGTTATACGTTATACGTTATACGTTATACGTTATACGTTATACGTCATACGTTATACGTTAGAAGTTACGGGTTATACGTTATACGTTATACGTTATACGTTATACGTTATACGTTATACGTTATACGTTATACGTTATACGTTATACAATATACGATATACGTTATACGTTATACGTAATACGTTATACGTTATACGTTATACGATATACGTTATACGTTATACGTTATACGATATACGTTATACGTTATACGTAATACGTTATACGTTATACGTTATACGTTATACGTTATACGTTATACGTTATACGTTATACGTTATACGTTATACGTTATACGTTATACGTTATACGTTACACGTTATATGTTATACGTTATACGTTATACGTTATACGTTATACGTTATACGTAATACGTTATACGTTATACGTTATACGTCATACGCTATACGTTATACGTCATACGTTATACGCTATACGTTATACGTTATAGGTCATACCTTATTCGTGATACGTCATACGTTATACGTTATACGTTATACGTTATACGTTATACGTTATACGTCATACGTAATACGTTATACGTTAGAGGTCGTTCCTTATACGTGATACGTCATACGTTATACGTTATACGTTATACGTTATACGTTATACGTTATACGTTATACGTTATACGTTATACGTTATACGTTATAGAATATACGTTATACGTTATACGTTATACGTCATTCGTTATACGTTAGACGTTACACAATATAGGTTATACGTTATACGTTATACGTTATACGTTATACGTTATACGTTATACGTTATACATTATACGTTATACGTTATACGTTATACGTTATACGTTATAGAATATACGTTATAGGTTATACGTTATACGTTATACGTTATACGTTACACGTTATACGTTGTACGTTATACGTTATACGTTACACGTTATACATTATACGTTATACGTTATTCGTTATACGTTATACGTTATGGAATATACGTTATAGGTTATACGTTATACGTTATACGTTATACGTTATAAGTTATACGTTATACGTTATACGTTATACGTTATACGTTATACGTTATACGTTATACGTTATACGTTGTACGTTATACGTTATACGTTACACGTTATACATTATGCGTTATACGTTATACGTTATACGTTATACGTTATAGAATATACGTTATAGGTTATACGTTATACGTTTTTTTTTTTTTTTTTTTTTTTAACGTGGGGGAAATCTTCGAAAGACCCCCCCGCCGCCTGGGGAGGGGCGGGGGGAGTGTGGGATTCCCCGCGCCCGGAAGGAAACCCATCGGGCGCGGGACCTACCCACTAAAACCCACCACGGTGGCCATCCTCGCACTATGCAGGGGGAGCACCTGGGACCGAAGACATCATAACATCAGGTGCTCCCCGGTGCAGGGCTCTCGCGCCCGTGTCCTCCCGTTCCAGGGAAGGGAGGGGGTACTTCACCCTCCCTTCCCTGTTTTCTCCTCGGCGCTCTGGCGCCCGACGTCGGAGCAGGGCCACACTGCTCCGACGTCCCACTCCCGGGGGCCGCCCGAGGGCGGCCGCGAGTCCCACACTCGCGACCGCCCACGGCCCCCATAGCCGCGCCGGAGGCACGGCCCTGGGACCGTGCCGTCGGCGCGGCCGCACCCCGGCTCGTACGCTCCCGAGGGCGGCTCTGGCCTCTCCGCCCTCGAGAGCGTCGCCGTCCCTTATTCCTCCCACCCCTCAGACGACGGGCGGTGGCACGAGCCTCAAGGGCTACGCACCCCCGCCCGCCGCTCTCAGGGTGGCCTCCCCAGCCCTTCCGGAGGCCCACCCGCCCCCGGCCTCGGACGAGGCCTCGCTCGCGGTCTCCCGCTCTCGCGAAATGCGGCTCGCGGCCTCCTTCCGCGAGATTACCTCCTCGCAGAAGGAGGCCACGGCCCGCCACTTCGTCTCGCTGCCGAGCATGGCCTGTACCACGCCCGGCAGCGATAGGTCCGCCCCAATCACGGCCGTGAGGACACGGCGCTCCACCCCCCAGGCCGGACACACCTCGAGGGTGTGTTGCGCCGTGTCCTCGTCCGCTGGACAGTGCCAGCAGCGCGCCGCCTCTTCCACACCGATCCGGCACAGGTACTGACCGAAGCATCCGTGCCCGGACAGCACCTGCACCAACCGGTAGGTGAGTGAGCCGAAGCGCCTACCCAGCCACTCAAACAGGACCGGCCGGATAGCCCGGACAGTCCTCTGGCCGAACAACGGCTCGGCCAGCCGCTGCTGCCAAAGCTGCAGCATGGACTCCCGGGCCTGGCGCCTCAGGGCCTCCACCTCGCAGCCCGCCAGGACCACCCCATCCTCGCGGGCGCGCATGCGGCCCTCGTAGAAAGCCGCATGCGCGCCCGCGATCAAGTCCGCCGGGGGTAGCCCTGACAGGACGCTCGCCGCCTCATACGAAACGGTCCGGTACCCCCGGGCGATCCGCAGTGCAAGCCGCCTTTGAACCCGGCGCAGCAATACCTTGCTGCGCCGGGAGGCGGCCAGGTCGCCCGCCCAAACGGGGGCCCCGTATAGGGCCACCGAGTGGACCATTCCCGCGTAGAGGCGGCGAACCCGGTCACTCGGGCCCCGCAGGTTGGGGAGGATACGGCCCAAAGCGCCAACTATCCTCTCCAACCGCGGGGCCAGGGCCCGGAAATGGCCCTCGAAGCGCCAGTGGCTGTCGAGGTGAAGTCCCAGATATTTCATCTGAGACCTCACCTCGACGTCTGTCTCACCCACCCGGATCAGGGGGGGAGGCGGCTCTCCCCGGGGTCTATACATCCCGAGTACCTCGGTTTTGTGGAGAGCCACCTCCAAACCGATCCCCCTGATCCGGGAGACGACGCGCCGGACACCGTCCTCGGCGGCCCGAACAGCCCCCCTCCACGGCCCCCCCCACGGCAAGGTATTGCTGCGCCGGGTTCAAAGGCGGCTTGCACTGCGGATCGCCCGGGGGTACCGGACCGTTTCGTATGAGGCGGCGAGCGTCCTGTCAGGGCTACCCCCGGCGGACTTGATCGCGGGCGCGCATGCGGCTTTCTACGAGGGCCGCATGCGCGCCCGCGAGGATGGGGTGGTCCTGGCGGGCTGCGAGGTGGAGGCCCTGAGGCGCCAGGCCCGGGAGTCCATGCTGCAGCTTTGGCAGCAGCGGCTGGCCGAGCCGTTGTTCGGCCAGAGGACTGTCCGGGCTATCCGGCCGGTCCTGTTTGAGTGGCTGGGTAGGCGCTTCGGCTCACTCACCTACCGGTTGGTGCAGGTGCTGTCCGGGCACGGATGCTTCGGTCAGTACCTGTGCCGGATCGGTGTGGAAGAGGCGGCGCGCTGCTGGCACTGTCCAGCGGACGAGGACACGGCGCAACACACCCTCGAGGTGTGTCCGGCCTGGGGGGTGGAGCGCCGTGTCCTCACGGCCGTGATTGGGGCGGACCTATCGCTGCCGGGCGTGGTACAGGTCCCCCCCGACGGCCAACAACAAGGTGTCGTCCGCGTAACATGTCAGACTGACGCCGTCGGGGAGGTCTTCGGCCCGCAGGACGGTGTCGTACCCGAGGTTCCACAGCAGGGGTCCTAACACCGACCCCTGCGGAACCCCGGAGTACACCGCTCTCCTCTCCGTCCCGCACCGGCCCGGATACTCGATCCACCTGTCGCGGAGGTAGTCCTCGACGACTGCCCTAAGGTAGGCGGGGACTCGATGTTCCTCAAGCCCCCGCCTAATCGCCGCCCAGGGTAGGGTGTTAAACGCATTGGCGATGTCCAAGGACACCGCCAATGCCACCCCACCCCGGGAGACCGCCGAGGCCGAGAGGGACCGGACGCGTCGAATCGCGTCGATCGTCGACCGGCCCTCCCGGAACCCGAACTGGCACTCCGCCAGCCCGGGCCCACCCCGCGACAGGTGCCCGACGATGCGGGCCGCCACGACTCTTTCTAGGAGCTTGCCCACATCGTCGAGCAGGCAAATCGGCCGGTACGCTGACGGAGAGTCCGCGGGCCTACCCTCTTTCCGGAGGAGGACCATTCGGGCCACCTTCCATGCGGAGGGGAATCGCCCGGCCTCCAGGCAGCGGTCGAATAGCTCCCGGAGGCCGTCACCCAGGACGTCCGCGGCCAAGACCAAGACTCGGCCGGGCACTCCCGAAGGACCCGGGGCAGTATCCTTCGCCCCGAGTCTTCGGATGGCCGCGGCTAGCTCCCCAGCCGAGACCCCCAGCTCCGCGGACCAGGTGGTCGGGTCCGCAGAGGGACGTGGCCCGCTCTCCCCCACGATCGGGAAGAGCGTGTCGACCACGTCCCTCAAGAGCTGGGGGTCGAGACCCTCGGTGATCGGGGGCGCCCATGGCCGGAGTTTATTCAGAACTATCCGGTATGGGCGCCCCCATGGATCCCGCTCGAGGGTCTCGAGGAGCTCCTTCCAGCTCTGGGCCTTGGCCCGTTTGATGGCGACCTGCAGAGCCCTCTTTCCCGCGCGATAGGACTCGTACAGTTCCGCCGCCCTAGCCCGCGCGCCGTCGTCGCCGTTCCGTCCGGCCCGACGACGCGCGCGGGTGTACTGGCGTCGGGCCCGGACGCAAGCTGTCCGCAATTCCCCGATTTCGCCCGACCACCAGTACACCGCCCGACGAGGAGACCGCGGCCCGGCCCGGGGCATCGCCGCGTCGCAAATGCGCGCGACGGCGCTCCCGAGCCGAGCCACGGCCCCCTCCAGGTCGGGCAGCCTGGTCTCCCGTCGAGGCCAGGTTTCGGCCAGAGCGGCTGCCACCAGGACGTCCTTGTCAAGGCGCCGAAGCGCCCATCTGCGTGGTGGTGGTGGGGCGCTACCCGCTCCCGGGCGGAGGTGTCGGTGCGGGGCCGCGGCGGCCTCGGGGGAGGTCAAGACCACGCGGATATACCGGTGGTCCGATAATGTCTCCTCCCCCACCACCACGTCCCACCCGGACACCATACGCGCGGCGCCGGGGGATCCAAACGTCAAATCCACTATGGACCCTCCCCCGCGCCGCACGCACGTCAGCTCCGACCACCGGTTAATCAACCGGAGGTCGAAGCCCGCCGCCCAGTCGCCCAGAGCCTCGCCCCTCCGATTGGTCCTGGGGGACCCCCATGCCACAGACCAGGCATTGAAGTCCCCCAGGACCAGCACCGGCCGGGGCGCAATCCTTGTGAGGCACGCCCCCACCCCGGCCAAGTACTGCTCGAAGGCAGCAAGGCCGCAGTTGGGCGAAACGTAGCACCCCACCACGGCGACTCCCCCCCACTGGACGGCGACGAATCCCGCCCCGTTCTCCAGTAAGGAGAACGGAGGGGACCCGTCACCGCCCTGCCACACAGCCGCCACCAAGCCGGCCGCATCCCCCATCCAATGCGGATGGTCGGGGACGCGGTACGGCTCGGCGGCGACTGCCAGACCACCCCCCCACTCCGCCAGCGTCTGACACATCAGGTCCTGCGCTGCACGGCAGTGGTTGAGGTTGGCCTGCAGGAGGAGGCGGGGAGCCATTATTTGATGGCCTCCTCACCGCCTCCTGGTGGCACCTCCGTGAGGACGGCGGCGGGGCCGATGTCCACCTCCATCGCGGACACCAACGCCGTCGCCGCCTCCGACCTCTTCCTTGCGACCGTCGCGTCGGTCGCGGCCAGGTCCGCGGGCGCCGCGGCGCTCGCAGCTGGGGCCGCTCTCACCGGCGCCGGGAGCGGCCCCGGCGCCCCTCTCCTCTGCCCTCGTCGGGATGGGGGGGTACATTGCTTCCCCCCCATTCGGTGCGCGGCTGGTCTCCCCATGTCCGCACACAGCGGGCACTTGGGGGCCGCCGCGCAGTGGCTCGCGCGGTGGCCTTCGGCACCGCAGCGGTAACAAGTACCGCTGCGGTCCACCGCGGAGGTGCACCGCTGCCTGACATGGCCCGTCTCCAGACAGCGGTAGCACTGGAGTGGGCGTTGGGCGAGGACCTCGATCCTCGCCGACACCCACCCCACCACGATCCTCCCGACTGCTTCTAACTTCCGGGCAGCCGGAAGAGGGCACCGTGCCCACACCGCTCCCAGGCCGGTGGAGGACCGCCGGACCTCCCCGGTCCGGATGTCTCCCTCAGAGCAGCCACCGGCCTGGGCCAGCGCCCTGGCCACCTCCTCCCGGGTGACCGAGTCGTCCAGCCCACAAACGCGCAGCTCCGCGCTCTTTGTGGGCCGGGCGACCCTGACACCCCGGGGTGCCAAGGCCTCGCCCAGCTTTTCGGCCAGTCGGTCCGCCCTGGCTGCGTTGTCGGGGCCGCTCACGCGCAGCATGAGCGCCCCCGTCACCGCCCATCTCGGGCGGACCGACTCGATGGCGAGTGCGGCCAAGGATATCTTTTCCTTGGCCGCTGCCATCACCTCCCCGTAGGAGACGCCCCCCCCCCTCCGGGACGGTCAGCATGACTGCTGCCGTTGAAGGGGGGCGTCCCAGACGGGGCTTCGCCCTCCCCGCCTTTCCGTCCCTCTTCGGGGCAACCGGCGGGGGAGGCGGCGGCACCCGGGCCGCCCTCCTCGCCGTCCTTCCCGCCCTTCGGCCAAGGACCTCGGTCCACAAGGGACCGGATGGGGGCGGCGGCGGAGGCATTTGCGCCCCCGCCGTCGCCCCCACCACGGCACCCTTGCCCTTCGTCTTTGCCGCAGGGCCCGGAACCGCGATGGTCCCCCCCTGCGGTCCCCCGCCCCCCGGTTGTTTCCCGGGCCCGGTCCTCGGTCCCGCCGGCGCTCCGCCCTTGGGGCGAAGCGCCGCCCGGATTTCGCCGCGGATGACGGCCATCATGGCCGCCATCTTGGCGTCCATGAGGAGCTCGATGCTCCTCATGGACGTCGCTGGTGTGGGGGGAGCTCCCGCCTTCCCCCTCCCACACGTGCAGTCGCCCGTCGGCCCCGGATGAGGGCGCCTCCTAAGGGCGTCCGTCTCCCTCCGCGAGCACGCAAGCTCGTCTTTCAGAGCCTCCACACGCTGCCTCAATTGGGCGTTCGTGTACTCCAAGGCAGCTGGGACACGTCGTCCCAGCTCCTGGAGAGCCCTCCGCGCCTCCGTCGCGGCCTGGCCAACCGACCTCGCGGAGGCTGTAGTCAGCCCCCGCGAGGTGGCGGCCACCTTCTCAATAGACCTCAGGGACGAGGCAATACGGGCCGATACATGGGCCGTATCCTCGTCCCTGAGGTCCTCCTCCCCGTCGCTCACCGTGAGCAACGGTGGAGCAGCGGACGTGGACGGAGCTTCCTCCGTCCTCCGCCCCTCCACCGTCCTGCGCCTCTTTACGCCCGCGGCGCTGGTCGCGGACGCCAGGGACGAGACCGACGCCGTCTCGTCCCCCTCCTCGAAATACGTTATACGTTATACGTTATACGTTATAAGTTATACGTTATACGTTATACGTTATACGTTATACGTTATACTATATACGTTATACGTTATACGCTATACGTTATACGTTATACGTTATACGTTATACGTTATACGTAATACGTTATACGTTAGACGTTACACGTTATATGTTATACGTTATACGTTATACGTTATACGTTATACGTTATACGTTATACGTTATACGTTATACGTTATACGTTATACGTTATACGTTATACGTTATACGTTATACGTTATACGTTATACGTTATACGTTATACGTTATACGTTATACGTTATGCGTTATGCGTTATACGTTATACGTTATACGTTATACGTTATACGTTATACGTTATACGTTATACGTTATACGTTATACGTTATACGTTATACGTTATACGTTATACGTTATACGTTATACGTTATACGTTATACGTTATACGTTATACGTTATACGTTATACGTTATACGTTATACGTTATACGTTATACGTTATACGTTATACGTTATACGTTATACGTTATACGTTATACGTTATACGTTATACGTTATACGTTATACGTTATACGTTATACGTTATACGTTATACGTTATACGTTATACGTTATACGTTATACGTTATACGTTATACGTTATACGTTATACGTTATACGTTACATGTTATACGTTATACGTTATAGGTTATACGTAATACGTTGTACGTTATACGTTATACGTTATACGTTATACGATATACGTTATACGTTATACGTTATACGTTATACGTTATACGTTATACGTTATACGTTATACGTTATACGTTATACGTCATACGTTATACGTTATACGTTATACGTCATACGTTATACGTTATACGTTATACGTTATACGTTATACGTTATACGTTATACGTTATACGTTATACGTTATACGATATACGTTATACGTTATACGTAATACGTTATACGTTATACGTTATACGTTATACGTTATACGTTATACGTTATACGTTATACGTTATACGTTATACGTTATACGTTATACGTTATACGTTATACGTTATACGTTATACGTTATACGTTATACGTTATACGTTATACGTTATACGTTATACGTTATACGTTATACGTTATACGTTATACGTTATATCGTTTATACGTTATACGTAATACGTTATACGTTATACGTCATACGTTATACGTTATACGATATAAGTTATACGTTATACGTTATACGTTATACGTTATACGTTACACATCATACGCTGTACGTTATACGTCATACGTTATACGCTATACGTTATACGTTATAGGTCATACCTTATTCGTGATACGTCATACGTTATACGTTATACGTTCTACGTTATACGTTATACGTTATATGTTACACGTTATACGTTATACGTTACACGTTCTACGTTCTACGTTACACGTTATACGTTATACGTTATACGTTATACGTTATACGTTATACGTTATACGTTATACGTTATTCGTTATACGTTATACGTTATACGTTATACGTTATACGTTATACGTTATACGTTATACGTTATACGTTATACGTTATACGTTATACGTTATACGTTATACGTTATACGTTATACGTTATACGTTATACGTTATACGTTATACGTTATACATTATACGTTATACGTTATACGTTATACGTTATACGTTATACGTTATACGTTATACGTTATACGTTATACGTTGTACGTTATACGTTATACGTTACACGTTATACATTATACGTTATACGTTATACGTTATACGTTATACGTTATACGTTATAGAATATACGTTATAGGTTATACGTTATACGTTATACGTTATACGTCATACGCTATACGTTATACGTCATACGTTATACGCTATACGTTATACGTTATAGGTCATACCTTATTCGTGATACGTCATACGTTATACGTTATACGTTATACGTTATACGTTATACGTTATACGTTATACGTTATACGTTATACGTCATACGTAATACGTTATACGTTAGAGGTCGTTCCTTATACGTGATACGTCATACGTTATACGTTATACGTTATACGTTATACAATATACGTTATACGTTATACGTTATAAGTTATACGTTATACGTTATACGTTATACGTTATACATTATACGTTATAGGTTATTCGTTATACGTTATACGTTATACGTTATACGTTATACGTTATACGTTATACGTTATACGTTATACGTTATACACTATACGTTATACGTTATACGTTATACGTTATACGTTATACGTTATACGTTATACGTTAT
The DNA here is from genome assembly GCF_051014685.1 of Ptiloglossa arizonensis. NCBI lineage: Eukaryota > Metazoa > Arthropoda > Insecta > Hymenoptera > Colletidae > Ptiloglossa > Ptiloglossa arizonensis. The sequence goes on from NW_027479367.1 coordinate 47,127, forward strand.
ACGTTATACGTCATACGTTATACGTTAGACGTTACGGGTTATACGTTATACGTTATACGTTATACGTTATACGTTATACGTTATACGTTATACGTTATACGTTATACGTTATACGTTATACGTTATACGTTATACGTTATACAATATACGTTATACGTCATTCGTTATACGTTAGATGATACACAATATAGGTTATACGTTATACGTGATACGTCATACGTTATACGTTATACGTGATACGTCATACGTTATACGTTATACGTTATACAATATACGTTATACGTTATACGTTATAAGTTATACGTTATACGTTATGCGTTATACATTATACGTTATAGGTTATTCGTTATACGTTATACGTTATACGTTATACGTTATACGTAATACGTTATACGATATACGTTATACGTTGTACGTTATACGTTATACGTTATACGTTATAGGTTATACGTTATACGTTATACGTTATATCGTTTATACGTTATACGTAATACGTTATACGTTATACGTCATACGTTATACGTTACACGTTATAAGTTATACGTTATACGTTATACGTTATACGTTATACGTTATACGATATACGTTATACGTTATACGTTATACGATATACGTTATACGTTATACGTAATACGTTATACGTTATACGTTATACGATATACGTTATACGTTATACGTTATACGTTATACGTTATACGTTATACGTTATACGTTATACGTTATACGTTATACGTTATACGTAATACGTTATACGTTAGAGGTTACACGTTATATGTTATACGTTATACGTTATACGTTATACGTTATACGTTATACGTTATACGTTATACGTTATACGTTATACGTTATACGTTATACGTTATACGTTATACGTTATACGTTATACGTTATACGTTATACGTTATAGGTCATACCTTATTCGTGATACGTCATACGTTATACGTTATACGTTCTACGTTATACGTTATACGTTATACGTTACACGTTATACGTTATACGTTATACGTTCTACGTTCTACGTTCTACGTTCTACGTTATACGTTATACGTTATACGTTATACGTTATACGTTATACGTTATACGTTATACGTTATACGTTATACGTTATACGTTATACGTTATACGTTATACGTTATACGTTATACGTTATACGTTATACGTTATACGTTATACGTTATACGTTATACGTTATACGTTATACGTTATACGTTATACGTTATACGTTATACGTTATATGTTATACGTTATACGTTATATGTTACACGTTATACGTTATACGTTATAGGTTATACGTAATACGTTGTACGTTATACGTTATAAGTTATACGTTATACGATATACGTTATACGTTATACGTTATACGTTATACGTAATACGTTATACGTTATACGTCATACGTTATACGTTATACGATATAAGTTATACGTTATACGTTATACGTTATACGTTATACGTTATACGTCATACGCTATACGTTATACGTCATACGTTATACGCTATACGTTATACGTTATAGGTCATACCTTATTCTTGACACGTCATACGTTATACGTTATACGTTATACGTTATACGTTATACGTTATACGTCATACGTAATACGTTATACGTTAGAGGTCGTTCCTTATACGTGATACGTCATACGTTATACGTTATACGTTATACGTTATACGTTATACGTTATACGTTATACGTTATACGTCATACGTTATACCTTAGACGTTACGGGTTATACGTTATACGTTATACGTTATACGTTATACGTTATACGTTATACGTTATACGTTATACGTTATACGTTATACGTTATACGTTATACGTTATACAATATACGTTATACGTCATTCGTTATACGTTAGATGTTACACAATATAGGTTATACGTTATACGTTATACGTTATACGTTGTACGTTATACGTTATACGTTATACGTTATACGTTATACGTTATACGTTATACGTTATACGTTATACGTTATACGTTATAGAATATACGTTATAGGTTATACGTTATACGTTATACGTTATAAGTTATACGTTATACGTTATACGTTATACATTATACGTTATACGTTATACGTTATACGTTATACGTTATACGTTATACGTAATACGTTATACGATATACGTTATACGTTGTACGTTATACGTTATACGTTATACGTTATAGGTTATACGTTATACGTTATACGTTATATCGTTTATACGTTATACGTAATACGTTATACGTTATACGTCATACGTTATACGTTATACGTTATAAGTTATACGTTATACGTTATACGTTATACGTTATACGTTATACGATATACGTTATACGTTATACGTTATACGATATACGTTATACGTTATACGTAATACGTTATACGTTATACGTTATACGATATACGTTATACGTTATACGTTATACGTTATACGTTATACGTTATACGTTATACGTTATACGTTATACGTTATACGTTATACGTAATACGTTATACGTTAGAGGTTACACGTTATATGTTATACGTTATACGTTATACGTTATACGTTATACGTTATACGTTATACGTTATACGTTATACGTTATACGTTATACGTTATACGTTATACGTTATACGTTATACGTTATACGTTATACGTTATACGTTATAGGTCATACCTTATTCGTGATACGTCATACGTTATACGTTATACGTTCTACGTTATACGTTATACGTTATACGTTACACGTTATACGTTATACGTTATACGTTCTACGTTCTACGTTCTACGTTCTACGTTCTACGTTCTACGTTATACGTTATACGTTATACGTTATACGTTATACGTTATATGTTATACGTTATACGTTATACGTTATACGTTATACGTTATACGTTATACGTTATACGTTATACGTTATACGTTATACGTTATACGTTATACGTTATACGTTATACGTTATACGTTATACGTTATATGTTATACGTTATACGTTATATGTTACACGTTATACGTTATACGTTATAGGTTATACGTAATACGTTGTACGTTATACGTTATACGTTATACGTTATACGATATACGTTATACGTTATACGTTATACGTTATACGTAATACGTTATACGTTATACGTCATACGTTATACGTTATACGATATAAGTTATACGTTATACGTTATACGTTATACGTTATACGTTATACGTCATACGCTATACGTTATACGTCATACGTTATACGCTATACGTTATACGTTATAGGTCATACCTTATTCGTGATACGTCATACGTTATACGTTATACGTTATACGTTATACGTTATACGTTATACGTCATACGTAATACGTTATACGTTAGAGGTCGTTCCTTATACGTGATACGTCATACGTTATACGTTATACGTTATACGTTATACGTTATACGTTATACGTTATACGTTATACGTTATACGTCATACGTTATACCTTAGACGTTACGGGTTATACGTTATACGTTATACGTTATACGTTATACGTTATACGTTATACGTTATACGTTATACGTTATACGTTATACGTTATACAATATACGTTATACGTCATTCGTTATACGTTAGATGTTACACAATATAGGTTATACGTTATACGTTATACGTTATACGTTGTACGTTATACGTTATACGTTATACGTTATACGTTATACGTTATACGTTATACGTTATACGTTATACGTTATACGTTATAGAATATACGTTATAGGTTATACGTTATACGTTATACGTTATAAGTTATACGTTATACGTTATACGTTATACATTATACGTTATACGTTATACGTTATACGTTATACGTTATAGAATATACGTTCTACGTTATACGTTATACGTTATACGTTATACGTTACACGTTATACGTTATACGTTATACGTTATACGTTCTACGTTCTACGTTATACGCTATACGTTATACGTTATACGTTATACGTTATACGTTATACGTTATACGTTATACGTTATACGTTATACGTTATACGTTATACGTTATACGTTATACGTTATACGTTATACGTTATACGTTATACGTTATACGTTATACGTTATACGTCATACGTTATACGTTATACGATATAAGTTATACGTTATACGTTATACGTTATACGTTATACGTTACACGTCATACGCTGTACGTTATACGTCATACGTTATACGCTATACGTTATACGTTATAGGTCATACCTTATTCGTGATACGTCATACGTTATACGTTATACGTTCTACGTTATACGTTATACGTTATATGTTACACGTTATACGTTATACGTTACACGTTCTACGTTATACGTTACACGTTATACGTTATACGTTATACGTTATACGTTATACGTTATACGTTATACGTTATACGTTATTCGTTATACGTTATACGTTATACGTTATACGTTATACGTTATACGTTATACGTTATACGTTATACGTTATACGTTATACGTTATACGTTATACGTTATACGTTATACGTTATACATTATACGTTATACGTTATACGTTATACGTTATACGTTATACGTTATAACGTTATACGTTATACGTTATACGTTATACGTTATACGTTGTACGTTATACGTTATACGTTACACGTTATACATTATACGTTATACGTTATACGTTATACGTTATACGTTATACGTTATAGAATATACGTTATAGGTTATACGTTATACGTTATACGTTATACGTCATACGCTATACGTTATACGTCATACGTTATACGCTATACGTTATACGTTATAGGTCATACCTTATTCGTGATACGTCATACGTTATACGTTATACGTTATACGTTATACGTTATACGTTATACGTTATACGTTATACGTTATACGTTATACGTCATACGTAATACGTTATACGTTAGAGGTCGTTCCTTATACGTGATACGTCATACGTTATACGTTATACGTTATACGTTATACAATATACGTTATACGTTATACGTTATAAGTTATACGTTATACGTTATACGTTATACATTATACGTTATAGGTTATTCGTTATACGTTATACGTTATACGTTATACGTAATACGTTATACGTTATACGTTATACGTTATACGTTATAAGTTATACGTTATACGTTATACGTTATACATTATACGTTATAGGTTATTCGTTATACGTTATACGTTATACGTTATACGTTATACGTAATACGTTATACGATATACGTTATACGTTGTACGTTATACGTTATACGTTATACGTTATAGGTTATACGTTATACGTTATACGTTATACGTTATACGTTATACGTTATACGTTATACGTTATATCGTTTATACGTTATACGTAATACGTTATACGTTATACGTCATACGTTATACGTTATACGATATAAGTTATACGTTATACGTTATACGTTATACGTTATACGTTATACGTTATACGTTATACGTCATACGTAATACGTTATACGTTAGAGGTCGTTCCTTATACGTGATACGTCATACGTTATACGTTATACGTTATACGTTATACAATATACGTTATACGTTATACGTTATAAGTTATACGTTATACGTTATACGTTATACATTATACGTTATAGGTTATTCGTTATACGTTACACGTCATACGCTGTACGTTATACGTCATACGTTATACGCTATACGTTATACGTTATAGGTCATACCTTATTCGTGATACGTCATACGTTATACGTTATACGTTATACAATATACGTTATACGTCATTCGTTATACGTTAGATGTTACACAATATAGGTTATACGTTATACGTGATACGTCATACGTTATACGTTATACGTTATACAATATACGTTATACGTTATACGTTATAAGTTATACGTTATACGTTATACGTTATACATTATACGTTATAGGTTATTCGTTATACGTTATACGTTATACGTTATACGTTATACAATATACGTTATACGTCATTCGTTATACGTTAGATGTTACACAATATAGGTTATACGTTATACGTGATACGTCATACGTTATACGTTATACGTTATACAATATACGTTATACGTTATACGTTATAAGTTATACGTTATACGTTATACGTTATACATTATACGTTATAGGTTATTCGTTATACGTTATACGTTATACGTTATACGTTATACGTAATACGTTATACGATATACGTTATACGTTGTACGTTATACGTTATACGTTATACGTTATAGGTTATACGTTATACGTTATACGTTATACGTTATACGTTATACGTTATACGTTATACGTTATATCGTTTATACGTTATACGTAATACGTTATACGTTATACGTCATACGTTATACGTTATACGATATAAGTTATACGTTATACGTTATACGTTATACGTTATACGTTACACGTCATACGCTGTACGTTATACGTCATACGTTATACGCTATACGTTATACGTTATAGGTCATACCTTATTCGTGATACGTCATACGTTATACGTTATACGTTCTACGTTATACGTTATACGTTATATGTTACACGTTATACGTTATACGTTACACGTTCTACGTTATACGTTACACGTTATACGTTATACGTTATACGTTATACGTTATACGTTATACGTTATACGTTATACGTTATTCGTTATACGTTATACGTTATACGTTATACGTTATACGTTATACGTTATACGTTATACGTTATACGTTATACGTTATACGTTATACGTTATACGTTATACGTTATACGTTATACATTATACGTTATACGTTATACGTTATACGTTATACGTTATACGTTATACGTTATACGTTATACGTTATACGTTATACGTTATACGTTATACGTTATACGTTATACGTTGTACGTTATACGTTATACGTTACACGTTATACATTATACGTTATACGTTATACGTTATACGTTATACGTTATACGTTATAGAATATACGTTATAGGTTATACGTTATACGTTATACGTTATACGTCATACGCTATACGTTATACGTCATACGTTATACGCTATACGTTATACGTTATAGGTCATACCTTATTCGTGATACGTCATACGTTATACGTTATACGTTATACGTTATACGTTATACGTTATACGTTATACGTTATACGTTATACGTCATACGTAATACGTTATACGTTAGAGGTCGTTCCTTATACGTGATACGTCATACGTTATACGTTATACGTTATACGTTATACAATATACGTTATACGTTATACGTTATAAGTTATACGTTATACGTTATACGTTATACATTATACGTTATAGGTTATTCGTTATACGTTATACGTTATACGTTATACGTAATACGTTATACGTTATACGTTATACGTTATACGTTATACACTATACGTTATACGTTATACGTTATACGTTATACGTTATACGTTATACGTTATACGTTATACGTTATACGTTATACGTCATACGTTATACGTTAGACGTTACGGGTTATACGTTATACGTTATACGTTATACGTTATACGTTATACGTTATACGTTATACGTTATACGTTATACGTTATACAATATACGTTATACGTCATTCGTTATACGTTAGATGTTACACAATATAGGTTATACGTTATACGTGATACGTCATACGTTATACGTTATACGTTATACAATATACGTTATACGTTATACGTTATAAGTTATACGTTATACGTTATACGTTATACATTATACGTTATAGGTTATTCGTTATACGTTATACGTTATACGTTATACGTTATACGTAATACGTTATACGATATACGTTATACGTTGTACGTTATACGTTATACGTTATACGTTATAGGTTATACGTTATACGTTATACGTTATATCGTCTATACGTTATACGTAATACGTTATACGTTATACGTCATACGTTATACGTTATACGTTATAAGTTATACGTTATACGTTATACGTTATACGTTATACGATATACGTTATACGTTATACGTTATACGATATACGTTATACGTTATACGTAATACGTTATACGTTATACGTTATACGATATACGTTATACGTTATACGTTATACGTTATACGTTATACGTTATACGTTATACGTTATACGTTATACGTTATACGTTATACGTAATACGTTATACGTTAGAGGTTACACGTTATATGTTATACGTTATACGTTATACGTTATACGTTATACGTTATACGTTATACGTTATACGTTATACGTTATACGTTATACGTTATACGTTATACGTTATACGTTATACGTTATACGTTATACGTTATACGTTGTACGTTATACGTTATACGTTATACGTTATACGTTATACGTTATACGTTATACGTTATACGTTATACGTTATACGTTATACGTTATACGTTACACGTTATACGTTATACGTTATACGTTCTACGTTCTACGTTCTACGTTCTACGTTCTACGTTCTACGTTCTACGTTCTACGTTCTACGTTATACGTTATACGTTATACGTTATACGTTATACGTTATACGTTATACGTTATACGTTATACGTTATACGTTATACGTTATACGTTATACGTTATACGTTATACGTTATACGTTATACGTTATACGATATACGTTCTACGTTATACGTTATACGTTATACGTTATACGTTATACGTTATACGTTATACGTTATACGTTATACGTTATACGTTATACGTTATACGTTATACGTTATACGTTATACATTATACGTTATACGTCTATCGTTATACGTTAGACGTTACACAATATAGGTTATACGTGATACGTTATACGTTACACGTTACACGTTATACGTTATACGTTACACGTTATACGTTATACGTTATACGTTATACGTTATACGTTATACGTTATACGTTATACGTTATACGTTATACGTTATACGTTATACGTTATACGTCAATCGTTATACGTTAGACGTTACACAATATAGGTTATACGTTATACGATATACGTTATACGTTATACGTTATACGTTATACGTTATACGTTATACGTTATACGTTATACGTTATACGTTATACGTTATACGCTATACGTTATACGT